>NC_072782.1:30810358-30839842 GCF_022539595.1 Amphiprion ocellaris | reverse complement strand
AAAGTCTTATTTTTACTGTTGTTTGAGATGATATATGGTGACTTTTGGGCCTTTGGTGGCTCCATATTGAATACTTTAATTTACTTACATACAAAACAAGTATTAAGTCATAGGTGTTGGTCAAACTGGTTTTAAGAGATCACTGAAGTTGTTTCAGTTCAACACTGAATAAATTTTTCTGCTGTGAAACTGAAGCTCTGTTCAGTCTGTTTGCAGTTCCTCTAGTTAACTACCAGATGGAGCCATTGTTCTGAGTTGGATTTAATTTTTTTGCACCAAAGCCTTCTTGGTATTTTCCATTGTTTTGGTCTTATACTCGGTTTTACCACCAGAGAGCAGCATCCTCCTCTTCAGCTGTTGCTCCTACATCGTCCCAGTGTGTAAAAAATCAAATCACAACATGTAAAGGGTAAGAATATTGTTCATCAGATATTATATCTTTGTTAAAAAAAGAAAGAAAGAAAAAGAAAACACGAAGATTTATTTCTGTCTAAATGAAAACTTCCCTTATTAGGGTCCGAGCACCGACGGTGCGGAGGACCCTATTGAAATGCAAGGAATTATTTATTATTATTAGGGTCCGAGCACCGACGGTGCGAAGACCCTATTGGAATGCAAGGAATTATTTATTATTATTATTATTATTATTATTATTATTATTATTATTATTATTATTATTATTATTATTATTATTATTATTATTATTCTTTTCTGGACTTTTGAATTGCCTTTTTGGCGGCCTTATCATACCCCAAAACGCATCAAACGTGGCATGCTCATCAGGCCTCGCGAAAAATTTGATATTTTATGGGAGTTGCGCATGTGTGTGGCAAAATGGCTCCATAGGGCCCCCTGGAAAATTGAAAATTTGGTCATTAGGCCAACTTGCACGATGTTTCATGTACAGCTACAAAATTTTGTATGCATATTCAGCACATCAGGAAACCCAAAAAAGTCAATCATGACCACGCCCTAACACCAACAGGAAGTCGGCCATCTTGAATTAGCTGTAAATTTTTCAAAATTAATAACTCATCGGGGATAAGTCCGACAGACGTCAAATTTGGCCAATATATGCAAACACGCGACCTGATGAAAAATTATCAAAATGTTCATTTCATTTCAAAGGGCGTGGCCATGGCGACTCCCAAAAAAATGGATCCTTCGCCATGAAACAGGAAGTGGTGTCTAACTCAGCTGTACATGCTCCAATCTGCCTGAAATTTGACATGTGTGATCAATGTCCAGCCCTGACAACATCCATGTGGTTATATACATTCACAGTCATAGCGCCACCTTGTGGTAGCAGGAAATTGACATTTTTCACACTTTGATGTACTATTCTTAGCACGTTGATCAGATTCACCTCAAATGTGGTGACATAAGCCTGAACACATTGATGATGATTCCCAAAGAAAATGGTGACTCGTCGTCAAGGGGCGTGTCTGTGGCATCGCGGCGAATTTCGATTTCTCGCCATAAAAATTGAATTATTAATATCTCAGCTGGAAATGATCCAATCCGGACCAAACTTGATGTGATGGACACCAGTCCGATTCTGAACACATCCACACTCATAAATTTAGAAATACTCATAGCGCCACCTATTGGCAACAGGAAGAAATTGTCATTACATTTGCACGTGCCATTGCCTGATACTTTGTCATATGATTCTGAAAATTGGTCAGGTGAGTGATCACACATTGACGATGGCACAGTGTGAAGATTTTGACGATTCATAAAACGCTGTTGCCGTGGCAACGTATCGTTGCCGGAATAAACAAAGTACTTTTTGACAGGTTAAAAATGCTCGCCAAAATTACCACACATATCTGGACCGGCAACTCATTTCAGATTTTAGGGAAACTGCACATGTGTTTGGCAAAATGGCTCCATAGCGCCACCTGGAAAATTTCAAACATTTACTACGGCCAGTACGTGTCACCTAGAATTATGAAACTTGGTAGGCATATGTAACTCGTCAAGACACACCAAAATGTAATTGACAGCCATGCCCAAAACCCAACAGGAAGTCGGCCATTTTGAATTATATGTCATACGTTTTGACGATTTTGGGTCATTTTTGTACATTTTCAAAAGCTATAAACTCACATAGGGTAACACCGAGAGAGCTGAAATTCGGCCAGGATGTAGTCCAGGCATGGGTGATCAAAAGTTATCAAAATGCTCACCTTAAGTCTGAGGGCGTGGCCATGGCGGCCTCGTGAATTTTGATGCTTCGCCATGAAACATCAACTGCTGTGTAACTGCCCTAAACATGCTCCAATCTGCCTCAAACTTTACATGTATGATCAGAGTCCTGCCCTGATGACATTCACATGCTGAAATACAGCCACAGCCATAGCGCCACCTCTTGGATGGACAGGAAATGCTCTATAACTAGCCTGGACATGGTCCGATCTGCCTGAAATTTTACGTGTGATCAGAGTCTGACCCTGATCACATCCATAGGCCAATATACACTCTCGGTCGCAGCGCCACCTGGTGGATGGACAGGAAAAGCTCTAGAAGTAGCCTGAATATGCTCCAATCTGCCTGAAATTTTGCACGTGTGATCAGAGTCCAGCCCTCATCGCATCCATAGGCCGACATGCACTCTCGGTCGCAGCGCCACCTGGTGGATGTGCGTGGATTCGCCGACCAGCAAGGATGCGAGGACCCATCCAACGCTGCTTGCAGCTTTAGTTTACTTTTTGATCGCAACAACTTGTCAAGATATGGAAATGATTTTAATTTGATATTCATTTCCACGTGTAGTAATCCTGACACCACAGCATACAAACTAAACAGGAACTATTAAGGAAGAAGTTTCGGTTATCTCCCTGCCTTGTAAATGGAGAAAATTTATTTTTAAAAAATGCATAAAAGTTTTCTTGGTGCATGAACTGAGGCTGCTGACTGACCTTATATTGCACAATGTTCAATGTCTTTAAATATTTTCACAGTAAGGATTCATCTGTCGATCTATCTATACCTGAAACCTGATCCTCTGTATATAGTCTTCTACATGTTTGTTGTTTTTTTTTTAAGAATAAAGTCATCTGTATATAATGCTATGGGCAATTTTTGCACCGTTTTTTTTCTTATTTATTCTTGCACTGCCTTTATACTCTTATACTTTCTCCTTTCCTAAGGAAGAAGTTTCGGTTATTTCCACAGTTATGTTTGAAATGTAACATTACTTCTTCAGCTCAGTGCATCAGTGATCATATTGGTTTAGTGGTTGGAAGTCAATAAAACATTAGCGTCAGTCAAATTGAATGCGTCAGTGGATGGAAGTGTTGGTTGCCTTGTGCTGCTCTTCACTTCACTGCAGCTCCATGGCTCCATCTGCTGGACGGACAGAAGTGCAGCAGCTGATGGCAGCTTCTTTGACCTCACGCTGCTGTCAGACCCACAGATTAGGGTTTATTTCAGATATATATAATAGAAAATAGTAATTAAAAAATAAGCTGATGTTGTATTTTTGCAGCAGTGAGTTTTACAGGGTTAAGAGCAACCAGTCAAAGGTTATTACTGAGGATTTTAAACAAAAACATTCAGGCAAACAGTTAACATCATAGGGTGCCTGACATGTTTGTTTTTTTTTCCGGGTCGATACAGATTTTTTTTGTAATCAAGGAGATCAATAACCAAGATTTGGAATCACTACACATTTGCAGAAAAAATAAAGTTTTTGAACAGCACATAAAGTTAAGTTAAAATTAAAATAATCACGAGTTTGCAGCCTTTGCCTTATTTATGTTTTACATGCTGAAGTTGTCCTTCAGTGTTTCACTGATCAGATTGTGCTGTGGGCAGGACAAAGATCAGAGGGAGGCAGCTGCAGCAGACCCAAAGTAGTTTCACAATTCATTTATCTGATCAGATTTCAGGGGGCTTTTTTTTTTTTTTTTTTTAAGAAATGGGACCAATAATTGAAAACATGCTAAATATCAGATGGGATCATTGGTGTCACAGGACATCTGCAGACACAGGTCAAAGATTACAAGGAGTTTATTTAACGAATGAAACTAAAACCAACACAGAAAGGATAACTAAACCAAGGTGAAAACAAAAAGGGGAAACCAGACTAATTGTAGGAGAAAGGTTCTGGTTTCAAAGTCTGTGGTCTGGCAGAGAGCGGAAGAATGAAGAACCGGCCTTCGTGGATTAAGGTGATTGAGAACAGGTGAATCAACACCCCACACCTGTGAGAGAGATGGATGGATGATGGATGGATGGATAGATGGATGGATGGATGGATGGATGGATGGATGGATGGATGGATGGATAGATAGGTAGGGAGGTAGATGGACCATAGATGGATGGGATAGGCTAGATCCTGCAGTGGGGAAATTTTCAGTGTGGCAGTAGCAGATAGGAAAAAAAGTTAAAAAAAAAAAAAAAAAGCAGCACTCAGTGCACAGATATAATAGATGCTTTCTCCTTAGAGAAGAAATAGAAATGCTTGTAAAAAAAAAAAAACCCTGTGAAATTGCACATATTGACTTATTTACATTTTATTGCAGTTACTTCATGGGTGATCTGAACTACTGGGAGCAGGCTTGATTGAACACAGTCTGACTGCTGCAGGAAGGAAGGACCCTCCTTCAAACATCGTGGGGTGAAGCAGTCTGTCCCTGAAGGAGCTGCCGGTGATGGTCCTGTTTCCTGCAGGGGGTGGGAGATGTCCTCCATGATAGACAACAGCTTTGTCATCATCCTCCTGTCTACCACCAGCCCAGGACAGAGCTTGCTTTCTTAACCAGTTTCTTTAGTCTCTTCCTGTCTGCAGCCGTGATGCTGCTGCTCCAGCAGACCACTCCATACAGGATGGCTGATACCACCACACAACCATAAAAGGTCCTCAGAATTGCTCCCTGCACCCCGAAGGACCTCAATTTCCTGAGCAGGTGAAGTCTGTTCTGACCTTTCTTACACCGTGCGTTGGTGTTCTATCTCTAGACATGTTTGAATGTCTTTATCAATAAATGGTCAAACACATGTTGAGTGTCAGCTCAGCTCTTTGTTCCATACATGTAAATGTTCCTATGTGATTGGTGTCTTGCAGTCAGAGTGTAAAGAATTGAAGCTGTCAGAGGCTTTCTGTGGTGAAGAGGCTGCAGGACATCAGCTGCTCCAACAGGTGAAGCCTTTGTTCTTTGACTCCAACCAGAAGCAGCAATAAATCAGCATGAGCTGCAGCTTATCCACCTCATAGAGTGTATAATAAAGAAACCAAGAGGTTTTAGTTGATAGCTGTCGCTAGCAGTGTGTTGTTCAGGTTGTGAGGAGAAGTAAAAAGCTTACAGCACGTGGTATTCCCAGGTAGTCTCCCATCCAAATACTAACCAGGCCCAACCCTGCTTAGCTTTGCAGATCAGATGAGATCAGGTGTATTCAGTCTCAGAAACAAACCTCACATGATTCAGATCTCCACTCACACCTTTTATTTGTCGTTTGGTTGCGCCAGTAATAATTGATAGCATCATTTAAGCAAAGTTAGAGCAACATCTTGTAGGACAGGTGGTGTAGAGGTAAGTTTTTTGCCTCCCCGGTACCTTAGTACCTTTATTATCTTCACTTCCTTAATACTTTTGTGTACCATCATTTACGAAAACTAACAGCTACACCCAGTAGGAAGGATAGTGCAGTGGTAAGTTATCTGCCTCTCATCCAGGAGGTCCTTGGTTGGAATTCAGCTCAAGGCTCTTTTTACACTTTGGCTGCATGACAACCTCTTGCAACCATCATTACAACAAACTCCACCAGGGACCTTGTGTGACAGATAGCTCACACAGAGGGTGTGTGTCTGTCATGTGGATGGTCACGGTTCGAATCCCCGCTGTGGTGTGGAGTGTCACTGGACTGGACTGGAGTGGAGTGGACTGGACTTCAAAGATGGATCTGGGAAAACAAGGAGATTTACCCATAAGCAAGGCACGAAGGCACGAAGGCACGAAGGCACGAAGGCACGAAGGCACGAAGGCACGAAGGCACGAAGGCACGAAGGCACGAAGGCACGAAGGCACGAAGGCACGAAGGCACGAAGGCACGAAGGCACGAAGGCACGAAGGCACGAAGGCACGAAGGCACGAAGGCACGAAGGCACGAAGGCACGAAGGCACGAAGGCACGAAGGCACGAAGGCACGAAGGCACGAAGGCACGAAGGCACGAAGGCACGAAGGCACGAAGGCACGAAGGCACGAAGGCACGAAGGCACGAAGGCACGAAGGCACGAAGGCACGAAGGCACGAAGGCACGAAGGCACGAAGGCACGAAGGCACGAAGGCACGAAGGCACGAAGGCACGAAGGCACGAAGGCACGAAGGCACGAAGGCACGAAGGCACGAAGGCACGAAGGCACGAAGGCACGAAGGCACGAAGGCACGAAGGCACGAAGGCAGATTTTTGGCAAAATTTTGCCCTTTTCTTCTATTCGGCAAGGCGGTGACATCAACACTGAAAGAAAAAAAAACAATCCACAAAATCAAAAAAAGAAGATAATCTACCTACAACTTTTAAAGAACACGCTAAAAAAAACAATACTAAAAAAGTCACACTCTTCTCCTCATCACTCATTTTTACATTTTAACACAATTTCAAAGCCACACAAATCACATTCTTCATGTCAAATCACTTCTCTTCACTACAAATGGGAGAGAACAGCAAACAAATAAAATACAACTTATGGCTTAAATATCTTCAAAATCTCTTTGCTATTCCTCTACATTCAAATTCCTCAACACCACTCAACAATCACCTGCAGGATGTCTTACTTCTTTCTTAGCTCTGACAAAACATCTTCAAGACTCTGAGAAGACAACTCATTTTCAACACATTTGCTGCTTCGTCTAAGTGTCCACACACATCTCCAGTCATCCACAGGCCTCACCACTGATCAGCTGCACAAACTTACATGTTAAACTTGTCCAAAGATAAAATACAGGCCCTTCTGTCTGATCACAACTTTTACTGGTGGCTCATATTTCAAGTTCATTTCCTTGCAAAGTCTTTATTTTGGATTAAAGTGGGATCTGTGACCAGGCAGATCACTTGTTTATTCTTAGCATTTGGATTTCACTGACATTCCTGTCATGTAGAAAAATAGAAATATCTTTGCATTGATTCAGCTAAACTAACTGCAGACACTGAGAGGCGTAAAGTTCAACAAATGCTGTTTTTATTTACTTCACTGGTGACATCAGTAGATGCTTGCAGTGAAACCACCACTGCAAATATTTATGCATTTAAGTATCACAACTGAAAACTCCCTACAAACGTCCACTTCTAACACCACAAACATTGTCCAGAGGAAATGATATTAGCTGAACATAAAAACATGTAAAACAGCTCTGATGCTTTCATCCTGAGCTCCACTCAAACATTTCACTGTGCAGCAGCTCAGCAGTTTGTTTAAGAAAAGCATTTAGGTTCAATCTGTGAAGCCCAAAACCCACCAGCTTTGAAAAATGACACCATTTACCAGAGTCACAAACTGTAAAAACAGAAGGAATTGTTGGATTTTCTATGTGAATGTGTCGCCTCTCTAGTTAACTCACCCGGTTACGTCTCCATCCTGACGCTGCTCTGCTGGACCGGAGCTTCTGGACCAGCCGGGTGGACCTTCCTTCACAGATCTTCCCGGTGGGAGTGATTCTGAGTCGGCCTTGGTTGACTGCAAACTCCTTAAAATGGACACATGAGAGGAAATCGTGGACAAATCGATACAACAGCTTGTTCGGTTTGTCCTGTTCTTAAATGGGTAGAAAACTGCTGAGAGCTCTCAGGTCAATTCAATTTTCAATTCAATTTTATTTATATAGCGCCAATTACAGTCAAATTGTCTCGAGACACTTTACAGAACCCATATGCCTGACCCCCAGAGCAAGCCCTAAGGAGACAGTGGCAAGGAAAACACCCTTTTAACAGGGAAAAAAACCTCGAGCAGAACCCGGCTCTAATGTGGGGGGACCCATCTGCCTGCTGGCCGGGCGGGTTGAGAGGGACAGAAGAGGTAGAAAGGTAGAGATAGAGGGGTAGAGGTAGAGATAGAGGGGTAGAGATAGAGAGGTGGGGGGGTGGGACACAAGGACCATAAAACACAGCCACACATCTGAAGCATCCAGCATCCAGCTCTGGGACCAGGGACACTCGGAGAAAGGACACAGAAAGAAACAGAGTGAATGTAATGCAATAATGGTATATATAGTAAATACATAGGTAGATAGAGAAGGGCTCAGTGCATCAAGAGAGGTTCCCCAGCAGTCTAGGCCTATAGCAGCATAACTAGGGGCAGAACTAAGGGACGTCAAGAGGGGAAGTCAGTTGTGCAAATGAAAACACCAGCTCACCCCGTCAGGGTCCCCCAGTCAGCCCTAACTATAAGCTTTGTCGAAAAGGAAGGTTTTAAGCCTGGTCTTAAAAATAGAGAGGGTGTCCGCCTCCAGAACCCAAACTGGGAGCTGGTTCCACAGGAGAGGCGCCCGATAACTGAAGGCTCTGCCTCCCATTCTACTTTTAGAGATTCTAGGAACAACAAGTAAGCCTGCAGTCTGAGAGCGAAGAGTTCTGCTAGGATAATATGGTACTATCAGGTCTTTAAGATATGATGGAGATTGGTTGTTAAGAGCTTTATATGTCAGAAGAAGGATTTTGAATTCTATTCTAGATTTAACAGGAAGCCAATGAAGAGAAACCAATATAGGAGAAATATGATCTCTCTTGCTAACTCCCGTCAGTACTCTGGCTGCAGCGTTTTGGATCAGCTGTAGATGTTTCAGAGAGCTATTGGGACAACCTGATAATAAGGAATTACAGTAGTCAAGCCTAGAAGTAACAAATGCATGGACTAGTTTTTCTGCATCACTCTGAGACAGGATGTTCCTGATTTTCACAGTATTTCTCAGGTGGAAAAAGGAAGTCCTACAGATTTGTTTTATGTGCGAGTTAAAGGACATGTCCTGGTCAAAGATAACACCGAGGTTCCTCACAGTAGTACTGGAGGCCAATGTAATGCCATCCAGAGTAGCTATATGCTTTGAAAGCAATTCTCTAAGATGTTTGGGGCCAAATACAATGACTTCAGTCTTGTCTGAATTTAGTAGTAAGAAATTATAGGTCATCCAGGTCTTTATGTCCTTAAGACAATCTTGCAGTCTAGCTAGCTGATTAGTTTCATTTGGCTTCATAGATAAATACAATTGAGTGTCGTCAGCATAACAATGGAAATTAATGCAGTGCTTCCTAATAATGTTGCCTAAGGGAAGCATGTATAATGTGAACAGTATTGGTCCTAAGACAGAACCCTGAGGAACTCCATGATTAACCCTAGTATGCTCAGAAGAGTCATTGTTGACATGCACAAACTGGAACCTGTCTGATAAGTAGGATTTAAACCAGTCCAGTGCTGTCCCTTTAATGCCAATAGAATGTTCTAGTCGCTGTAATAAAAGTTTGTGGTTGATTGTATCGAATGCTGCACTAAGGTCCAATAAAATAAGTATAGAGACCAGTCCATTATCTGACGCTATGAGAAGGTCATTAGTAACTTTCACCAGAGCTGTTTCTGTGCTATGATGCACTCTGAAGCCTGACAAACTCTTCAAACAAGCTATTCCTTTGTAAATGTTCACATAATTGATTTGCAACTGTTCTTTCCAGAATTTTGGAGAGAAATGGGAGGTTGGAAACTGGTCTATAGTTGGCTAAAACATCTGGATCTAGAGTGGGCTTTTTAAGTAAAGGTTTGATTACAGCAACCTTAAAAGCCTGTGGTACATAACCTGTTACTAGAGAGAGATTAATCAGATCTAACATTGAGGAATCAGCTCTGACAGAGTGTTGCTCTGACTCCATGTGTGACTGAGGCTGGAGTGAACAGAGCTGCTGCTGCTCAGATGCAGCTTCTTATTAGCACAACAGACGCTGCATTCACTACGTCTGTGGGTGTGGAGCTGATAAAGAGGATCTTCACCACTGACCTGAGCTGCTGCCACACGGTGAGACGTCCAACAGAGTCACTGAGCAGCTGATGATGAAGAAGATGAAGGCTTCAGGAGGAGGTGGAGGAGGAGAAGCTGCAGGGCCACATGAGACACTGAAGAGACAAACCAGAAATGATTCACACACTAGACATGAAGAAAAGAAAACATCAGAGAGTGTAAAATACAAGAATGAGTCCTGAACATCACAGGCGTAACCCGTAGAGCTACATGAGCACACATGTTCTGGTCTTGAAAACGTGTATTAATCCAATAGAAAGTCTAGGGGTAGGGTTAGGGTTGGAGAGGAAGGTCCTTACAGTTGTAATGAAAGAAATAGGGTAAATAATATTACACATAAATATTTTTAATGTTAATACTAAGCAGCCGAATATTCTGAGAAATTAATCCGTGGTTTTTCCTTCAGCCGTTGTAGATCTAGATAACCTAAAGGTACAATAACCTAAAGGTACAGTGCAACCACAACGGCTGAAGGAAAAACCCCAACTTTATTCTAAGAATTTTTTGGCTAGTGTGACTTAATATTAAATTATGAAAAAATGTATAATTTTATATCCATGTTTTTGGTACATTGCTACTGTCAGGACCTTCCTCTGTAACCCGAACCCTACCCCTAGACTTTCTATTGGATTGATACACCTTTGCTGACAGCCAACGTGTGTGATCATATAGCTCTGCGGGTTAAGCCACTGACGCATGTAGTTGGTCCTCAACGCTGAGGCCCTGGTTCGATTCCCGCTCGCAACCCTGTGCTATATTAGTTGTTCTCATTCTTATTTCTACCCCATTGTCTGGCTGTCTCTCACTACGCCTATCCATCAATTAACTGCAAAAGACTACAACACTTATTTACAAATTTCCTGTTTATTTATTAAATACAATTCTTTAATTTCTTACATCTTTTTTCCCCCCATACTTTATAAAAGTTTAATTGTCTTAACTTTTTCCCATTTATTTAATTGCTTCTTTTTTATGTATTTTCTTTCTTTAATCTTCTTCTTCTTTCTAGAATTTAACACCAACCTTCAATTTTGGGTCATTTTTAGACATTTTGAAAAGCTATCAACTCAAACAGGGTAACACCGACAGATATGAAATTCAGCCAGGATGTACTCCAGGCATGGGTGATCAAAAGTTATCAAAATGCTCCACAAAAGTCTGAGGGCGTGGCCATGGCAGGCTCCCAAACTTTGATGCTTCGACATGACACATCAACTGCTGTGTAACTGCCCTGAACATACTCTAATCTGCCTCAAACTTTACATGTATGATCAGAGTCCCGCCCTGATGACATTCCCATGCTGAAATACAGCCACAGTCATAACGCCACCTGGTGGATAGAAGGAAAAGCTCTATAACTAGCCTGGACATGGTCCGATCTGCCTGAAATTTTACATGTGTGATCAGAGTCTGACCCTGATCACATCCATAGGCCAATATAAACTCTCGGTCGCAGCACCACCTGGTGGATGGACAGGAAAAGCTCTACAAGTAGCCTGAACATGCTCCAATCTGCCTGAAATTTTACACGTGTGATCAGAGTCCAGCCCTCGTCGCATCCATAGGCTGACATGCACTCTCGGTCGCAGCGCCGCCTGGTGGACGTGCCTGGATTCGCCGACCAGCAAGGATGCGAGGACCCATCCAACGCTGCTTGCAGCTTTAATTTACTCATGTTTCTTGTCCTGTCTGAACATCTTTCCGGCTCAAAACACTGAATTTAATTATAATGTGGGATGAAAAGGGACTTTTTGAGTGATTAGGAAGTAATTTTTGTCTGAAGTGATGTTTTTTCTTTATTTCAGTCAGTTTGATCTTCATATTTCTGGTTGTTTGTCTTGATTAGTGCTAAAGAGAGATGTGTGGGAAGGCGACTTAAAAAAGAACAATGAGCAGTAATCTAGAAATGGGGAATTAAAGTCCTGCTGGGATGGAGGAAATCTGGCATACTGACATTAAAAGACGACAAAAGAAAAGAAAAAAGATTTCATACAATGAGTGAGACAAAGCATAGGAATAAATAAACTATAATAATAATAAAAAAAACTATAAGACAATAAAACATTCTAAAACAAGAGTTCAATCTTTTTTTATCACAGTTTATCACAGTGGCAATTAACTGGGGCAAAAATCAAGAGTAAAGGTAACTTTATTCCCAGCAGTTGGAAAATGTAGCTTCTTTGGAGACCAATGTAGTCAATACAGAACAAAATGAGTGTAAAATCATACAAAGACAAAGCAAGAACTGTGCAAAAACAAGGGAGAAATGGTGTAAAGATGAGACAAAAACTGTGCAAAGACCAGGTGGAAAACAGTGCAAAGACAAAGCAAAAAGTGCAAAGCAAGACAAGGCAAAAAGCGTGAATAAACGAGGCAAGAAAATCTGCAAAAACAATGCAAAAAACAAAACTGTGCAAAGACACAGTAACAACTGTGCACAAAAGAGAGCAAAAATGAAATGGAATCTGTGCAAAGACAAATCAAAAACTCAAAACAAGGTTGTAAAGACAAAACAATGACTGCCACACATTCTTTCTGCATTTCATAAGGACATAAAAATAAAAATCTACAAGTTAAAGGTGGTAGCCGACGTCTTAAAACTGACTTTTGGTGGAAAAGAGTCACGTTTGAGAAGTTGTTACTGGAAAAGACATGTTTCGGTTGAACTTCTGAAATGTCCTTTTTAAAATTCTTTGAGAAACCCATAACCTCCACTGTGCTGACATACTGAGAAGCAGTTATGATATCTTCAACCGCAACAAACAAAAGCAAAACTAGCAGCATGGCCGGATAACAGCAGACATACGTAAGTGAGAGAATCGGGGGAATTCAGATCCTTTAGCATCACGTACAGTAAAAGCTGCAAAGCAAGCAGGAAAGACAGAAACACAGGATGCAATGAGAGACAGAGTGGAAAAAAGAACAGCCTGAGAAAACTGAAAGCAGCAGAAAGAAACAACAGCGAGGAAGAGATGAGTCAGAGACACAGCGACTGAGTGAGAGTCGGCTCAGTTCGCTGCTGTGGTTAAACTTGCTTCCTGTCAGGGATAATAATAGCGTCGAGTGTTCCTCTCTGTTAGAAGCGTGGGAGGAGGAGCGGAGATGTGACAAAACGTGGGATGACGATTCTTACTGTCACTATCAGGGAAATGGCAACATCCACAGCAAAGACTAAGCAACGAAAGCAATGAAAAGACACAGGGAAAATACGCAAAGATAAAGTAGAAACAGTGCAAAGACAAGGCAAATATTCTGAAAAATAATGCAAAAACCATGCAAAGACAAAACTAAAAGTTCAAGGCAAGAAGTGAACGAAAACTAGGCAAAAAATATGCCAAAACTGTGTTAAAACTGTGCAGAGACTCGCCAAAATCTTCTAAAGACAGTGCAAAAAAGCGTTTAAAGACGAGCAAAAACTATTCAAAGACTAGGCAGAAAAGCAAAAAGTTCAGGAAAAGACAAGGCGAGAAGTGAACAAAAACTACGACTGTGCACAGGCCAGGGTGAAATGAGTACAAAAACAAACTAAAAATAGTGCAAAGGCAAATCACAAACATGGCATTAAACAAAGAAAAGAAGTGCGAAAAGACAAGGTAAGCACTGTCCAAAGCCCAGACTGAAAATATGCAAAGACAAAGTAGAAACAGTGCTAAGGCGAGTCAAAAACTGTGCAAAGACCAGGCAGAAAACTGTGCAAAGACTACATAAAAATCGCACAAAGACAAAGCAAAAAGTTCAAGGCAAGATCAGGAAAGAAGTAGACAAAAATAAAGAAAAAAGGTGATTGAACACAAGGCCAGGAAGTCTAAAGTCCTAAGGCTAGGCTGAAAAAGTGCAAAGACAAAGTACAGTGTGCAAAGACAAGGACAGAACTGTCCAAAGCCCAGGTTAAAAACAGTGCAAAGGTGAAGCAAAAAGTGTTCAACAAAGCTAATAGTGGGCAAAACAATGCAAAAAAACTGTGCAAAAATAAAGTAAGACCTGTGAAAGCTAAAATAGTGCAAAAACAAAGTAGAAATGGTGCAAAGTCAGAGTTAAAAAGTGTGCAAAGATGAAGCAAGGACTGCCCAAAGCCCAGACCATAAACAGTGCAGAGACAAAGCTGACAAAACACAACAAGACATATGCCAGAACAATGTGAAAAACAGTGCAAAGGCAATGTAAAAACTGTGCAAAAAACAGGGCTAAAGAGCTGCAAAAACAAGGAAAAAGGTGTTTGAAGACAAAGCAAAGACTGTCCAAAGCCCAGATAAAGTAAAGTGTTCCAAGCCAAAGCAACAAGTGTGCAAAGACAAGGCTCACACATTATCATATGCGCACATAGACACACAACCTTATTGTTTGTGCTTTTTCAGAGCAGCACGATGCTTCAGTCTATATAATGCAAACTGGTGAAACATAGGTAGAATAAACTGTCATTAAATAGTCCACATCCAGATTTAGAAGGTTTAGAGGAAGTTTTATTTGGGCTTCTTCCTTGTGAAGAGCAACGTCTAAGAATGTGGTCACTGCAGAATTAGAGCTTTGCAATCATTGGCTGAGGACAGCACCAGTGGTGTTTGCATTGATAGCCGGTTTCAAGACAAATGTGGTCACACCACAAGATTAAAAAGAAACATGAGAAACAATGCAGCTTTAGAAAATTGCAGTAGCTGGACAGTGGCTCTCCGATACGAGTTCTGTAGATGGACCCAGAAAAGGCTTAAAAATACCACTTGGAGCAACAGTAAACAGTATAAACATGCATTTATCCTCCTGCTATCAATGCAGAGAGACAAAGCTGCTAGAAAAATCCAGGGTAAAATCCTGCTTTTTGTAGTCATTTCTAGGTACAGAGCAGTCGTTTCTTATGCATCTGCAGCTGGAACAAAAGGCTTCTTTTAAGAAGACACACAAAGTTCCAGTTCTGACGTTTAACTGGCAGCTTACCGTCCATTTAAGATTTTATTTTGTGTTTTCTAAGGTTTCAGATGGGTTGGGGCCTCTTTATTTGGCAGAACTCTTCCACCTTCATACCCCGGTTTGAGCACTGAGGTCGACCAACCAGATGTTTCTTGGATGTTTAATTCAAATATATCTGGTGTTCTTGCTCACTGGCAGTCATTTGCCCTGGTTTTCTCATTGCCTCATTCTGCTTCGAAGAAAAAAACATTCTGGCTTTTTTGCATTATTTTAAACCAATCACAATCCTAGAATCTCTCAGCCCAGGATGCAGCAACTGTGCCCCTTTAAAATAACAATGAAAGGAATTGTTTTGGTGGAATGTTTTCGCATTGAGAGACCAGAACTGTCATTAAAATGGCCAATTTACGGGAAAAAAACTAGCAGGACTTCCTTCCTCTTCTCAGAAAAACTTGAAATTTTCAGCATGTAGGTTGCTGCTTGGAAATTGTTGTTGTTTCCCATAATGAAGTGGATTCTGAAAATGGTAACACATGAATAGCACACAAAATGTGTAGCCAATTGCAGGTTTATACCCACAATCGACATCCACTTAACCAAATTCAGATCAATGCAGCTGTAAAGTTTGTTGTTTGATGGATTGTTTGTCAGAACATTGTGGAAAAAGTTCTTCAACTGTAACCACAGCACCTGCAGAGTCGACCAGCGTCTAACTGAAAAAAGCTTCAAATTCACGATCCCTATTGATATTTTTAATAACTGATTCTGTATGTGTAACTGTAGTATGATGTGTCACTTTATGTTAATTTGCATGTGTCATACTCATGAACATACATGTGAACAGATGGACGGACTGATAAAGACGTCGGCAGCCAGAACATGACAAAGCTTCTGCATCACTTCTTCAAACACAGGAAGTCGTCGTTCCTTTGGTTATTTTGGTGCCGTACATCCTTTGTGTGAGTGGAAACACGATAAAAAAACTGAACCACAGACGCATACATGAGTGAGCCTCTATCCCCCCACCCACTGAAATGACCTTCACACAAATAAGTCTGCACCAAATATAAAATGTGTCAAATTTGAAAACCACATGTGAAGCCTATTCAGACGTCATTGCACAAAAGTCGTGTGAAAATGTCTTAAAAGTGGCCAGTGGTGTCAAAAAAAGGTCATATGTTTTTCCCTGGATGCACCTTTAACTGTTAGTCCAATCTGAGATGATGAAACCATGTCAATATGAACATTTATACCACTTTTACTCCAACTGGTTTGGCGTCAAATACACAAAAACACATTGTTTAAAAATCTGAAAAATAATCGCAAGATATTTGACAATGTTTCATTAGTTTGTCTGATGAAATTAGTTTCATTTATAGGGCAACAACGAAGAGAATGGACACTTTACAGGTTGCAATATGAACATTAAACACATAAATAGGTGTAAAAGTGTTGATATATGGAATAAAGCCTGCAAATAAATTGATGCAGTAAACTGAAGCTGCACAGAAAAGACTACAATGTGATACTAGTTTGCATCATGCATTGCAGTAATGGTTTCATAGTAGTGAAGTTTCATTTCCCAATCTAAAAACAATAGCACAGTCGTAATTTTTTCTGCTTGATGCACATTTATCAGCATAAAAACTTAGTGAAAAATATCTCTTGATGTCATATTAACATCAATACAGCAACAATTTCTTCTTTCACCACTGTTTCTTTGACTATATCTGAAAAATATGTTACAGACATGAAAAAATATGATTTATTAACTATTCTAGCCTGCAGAAAGTGGAGTATACATATTTAAAAAACATAATCTTGACATTAAAATGCAGGAAGTTATTTGACAAAACGTGTCGTTAGTTCAAGTCACTAGTCAACTAGTCACCAACATATGATATCACTCAAGCTTTCCTATAGTGGCACCTTTAAACCTGAATATAATTTAAGTTAATGAGTTTTATATAATTTTATTTCCTTTGCAGTTTTCCTGAAGGGGTAAATTAGCGAAAGAGACCAAAACTATTTTATGTTCCAGGCTGGAAACATGTTTAATTCTGCTGTAAAGTTGTACATTTTAACATGGAGGTTAATGGGGATTGACACACTTTTGGAGCCCCTGGTGGCCATTCGAGGAACTGCAATATTTGACGATTGCTGCTGGGTCTCTAGATATTAATTTAATCATCTTAAATATATGTTTTTGAGGGCTGTGAAAGAAAATAATCCAATATGAAATGCTTTTATTAATCCCACCGTGAGGAAATTTGAATTGTTACAGCAACAGGTGATAGTGTGAACAAATATCAGTAGAAAAATAAAAAATAAACCAAAAATATACAAAAGTATTCCAAAATTGTAATAATGAGACCTTAAAATATAAATTTTACAAACACATGAATGAAACAAACTGCAGTAACAGATATCAGGAGTAGTTAAAGTAGGAAATAAGTCAAAACAATCAATCTGTGAAGTTAGTATATGTAATAAAAAGCTACTAGAATCCAAAGAGGTACGATAACATTCAAGTTTTATTGATTTCTGACCAACAGAAATACAAATATGCACACAGTATTTTGCATATTCACCAAACTTTCTCATGTTTGTACAAGGGTTAGTAAAAAAAAACAACAAAAAACATGCAATTAACAGACTCAAGATGATATAAAAAGAACATTTTAGCTCTCATTCAAAGTGAATAAAAAGGAAATCGCCCCAACATCCTCCTGCAGCTCAGATAAAGTGGGAACTTTATTTTAGCTGAGATTTGTAGCAAAACTGAATGGGAGTTTATCTTAACTGAACCATAAACAAAAACAGGCAGGGATCTTTAAATCCGTGGGCGGTACCTAAAAATAAAAATGCAATCTGGTAAATGTCAGCGTTCCCATCGCTATGTGAACAGTGAGGGACCTGAAACCTACCTGCAGCGTCTCCACACCTGCCCACACACCTGCCACATGTTTGCACAAACGCCCACAGCTTTCTGACATCCGCCTCCCCAGAGGCCCGACTTCACAAGAAAAACTGTGACATGCAAATCGCTCTTTGCATTGATACTCCCACACGCCAATCTTTGGAGAATACGCTCAGGCAACAACATATTTGCATTTTGTTTCTGTAAAAGTCGACAGACCCCCGACACGCCAACAGCGGCGCCCCCAGAACTCCCCACACAGGAAGTTAGTGGTGCAGACTGCTTTCAATCCCATCGCAGGTGATTTTAACACTCAGTGAGTTGAACTAAACCAGCTAACAGAATCCACATCTACACCTAAATCAGATTTAGTGTCATGTGCCAAACTTCCACATGTGGGAAACCAAAGCTCCGTGATCACGTGGTACTAAATAAGCTGATATGTTGGATTAAAAAGCAGGACATTAATGACATCATTAACATCAGTGAATCAGGACTCTGAAGGTGAAGCATCTGAATGAAATGCAGCCATTACTTCTGTTCTTATTTGCAGATTAGATTGTAATTACATTTTTTATTTGCATTCTTTGGTATCCTTTTAATGATATATATGCATACACTCAGTGGCCACTTTATTAGAAACACCTGCACCAACTAATGCAATCCAATCCAACATTGTACTTTTAAGAAACTTTTGCATTTTTTTCTGTTGTCACGCTGTTGAAAATGCAACAAGAAAAGCAGTCAGAGAGCGCAGTACTCCGCCAAGGGTGTTCAGTCGTTGCCTGATTTTCTGAAGGATAGTCCCGATAAAAGTCCTGATAAGTCCTCAGCAGTGGATTTGTAGTAGGATCACAATCATGTGATCATCAGCAGGCAGCTGACGTAGTGTTCACTTGTTGTCATGGTTACAGTGACACCGCGCTGCTATCTCACAATGATCCAGAAATCTTTAACAAATCTGTGGATCCAGACTATAAGCCGCATCACTGCCAAAATCTAATCACTTGGTCCTTGTGTCATTTCTGACCTTCCCTGAAAATTTCATCCAAATCCGTTTATCTGCTTTTGAGTGATGTAGCTAACAGACAGACAGACAGACAGAAGGACAAACGTACGCCGATCGTCACATAACTCCACCGCATTCCTTGGTGGTGTAATAATTGTACCTTATATTGATTATTGAGGTCATAGTTGTTTATGATGTTTCACTAGTGGACTGTTCATATTTTGTCCACTTTTTAATGTACATGAATGTGTCATGCTGCTGCATCACCACCACCCAGTAAGACATCATTTATAGGTTTATTATGTGCATTAATGGGCTTGTTTTTATCATATTTTTGAAAATGGAGCAGCTTTATATAAGAAAATATTCCAGCTGTACCTAATAAAGCAGCCAGTGAGCGTATATGTTGGGGTCACTTAGAAATGTCCTTATTTTTGAAAGAAAAGCTTTTTTTTCAATGAAGATAACATTAAATGAATGATAAATCCAGTGTAGACATTGTTAATGTGGTAAATGACTATTCTAGCTGGAAATGGCTGATTTTTAATGGAATATCTCCATAGGGGTACAGAGGAACATTTCCAGCAACCATCACTCCTGTGTTCTAATGCTACATTGTGTTAGCTAATGGTGTTGAAAGGCTCATTGATGATTAGAAAACCTTTGTGCAGTTATGTTAGCACATGGATAAAAGTGGGAGTTTTCATGGAAAACATGCAATTATCTGGGTGACCCCAAACTTCTGAACAATAGTGTATATATGAATGTATTTTATGGTACACACTGTGGAGCTGCACATGTAGAGATACTGACAATAAAGTTCACTTTGTTTCTGATTCGTTTCGGTTTTACATTTACATTTTTCCTACTGTGGCTGCAACGTCTCCTCTAAATGAGACCTTCTGTTGTTGTGTTTTTTAAATTCTCCAGCCACCTAGAAAGGTTAACTGACACCAGATTCTTCAGAAGTAATGCAGTGAAGCTCGTTTCCTCCATAAGTCAGACAGAAACGACCGCACATGACAAAATCACTGTGGTTTTCCACGAGGACTGTTTAAAAACACTTTGCTCTGTGGTTTTCATTTATATAACTTTAAAGAAATTATATACTACACTGTAAATTTTTTTTAAAAAAATCATAATTTTAACAAAAAAGCTCATTTTAAAACATCAGTAAAATATAGACAATACCTTTAAATCACCATCCCAATAGTTGTTTTAAGTATTCTGCCAGTAGCGCCATTTATTTACTTTTTTTTTTACAGAACATTTACTTTATTTATACGGTAATTTGGCTGCCTTCTTAAACTCTGTACAGATATATGTCAAATTACTACATTTACCTGTAGCTAAATAGTAGCTCTTTATATAATGGTTTATGCCCATACTGTCAGTTTTTTAATTTTATATTTTTGTGTACTTTTACGTTCAAACTCTGTAACTCTGGACACAAATTGAGCAAATGTTTTGCATTAAATCCAACCTAATGCATAGAGTTATTTGTTAACATTATGTGAGGGACCAAGCTGCAAAGCATGAGGGGAATTCAAAAGCAGGGTTTTATTTCACCTACAAAAAAAAAAAACACAAACAAACTTACAAAGACCAATAATAAATTCAAGCCCAATAAAGAAGTCAGAAGATAAGAACTGAACTGCAGCTATGAGCAACAAAATAACAGCAAACCAACTACACTGATAAAAAAAAACAACAACTCATAAAACACCTGGAAAAAACGGAACTAAAGGGGATAAATACATATGCACTTCCTGATTGAACCATTTACACACAATACGGGAAACACTAAACACCTACAACAACAATAAAAAGCACTAAACAGTACAACAGTACAATCAACAGAATAATAATAGACAAACCCAAAATATGTCTAATTACCCAACAAAAATCAAGTAATATTTAAATCAAATGAAGTCAGTCCACCCCTTGAGGTAGCAGTTGGTACAGTCCAAGTGTCATCCCATGTATAAAAGCCTGGAACTTCCCTGAAGCCAACTTTTTTTTTTTACCTGAAACCAACCAGACGACCACAACTGAAGGAGACTGGATGCCCCCGACTGGTAAAACAAAGAAAAGATCAGTACGACTTTAAAAGCAGCATAACACTGAACAGACAAAAGTTAAGTAAATGTGTCGGCCACAAACAGAACAACAAATGCTGGGTAAACATGAATGTGTTGTTTGAAATGATAAACTAAGTGGTGCGACTTAAACTGCAGTTAAACTAAACATTTCTGGTGGCGTCCATAAGTTGTTTTGGTGCAACATGTTTCCAATAATCTAAATTATCCAAACCTGAGCAGGTGAGACTAAACATTTTGACTGCAGAGTGTCGTTTTGACACCAAACTCCTGCTGCTGGAGCTCAACATGCTCTCATTCCTGCATCTATTGTTGCACTTTATCCCCAAGATATTTATTTATGGTGTTTATCAATTGGAATAAAACCTATTTCTGTAAATTCTAGTGTTGGACTGCAGTTTTTTAGTTCCTCCTGCAAGGTTTAGAGTCAATAGTGGGTAATACTTTATTTGTGATCCAAAATGCAACAGTTTTTTTAACAGTCTTGAGCATGTGTTCATTCAAAACTTTATTAAAAGTGTATTAATTTAAGCCAAATCTGTAAAATAGTAGTGTTTACCTGCAGAATATTTAAGTTGATTCAAAAAAAAGAAAGATGATCATGACTTGGAAGAAACAGATGCAAAACTATGTCAAATAAACAACCACAAAGCAGAAAATACTACAATTAGGCACAAAAATACCACATAGGTGTAAAATTACCACAAATGGGGCACGAAAAGATACAAAGCAGACACAAATACAAGCATGATTAGGCAGAAAAATGCTGCAAAAGTGTAAAATTAATCCAAAACAGCCACAAGTAAATATAGATTAACACGAATTGGCACAAAGCAGCTAAATAAAGGAAAATATGGGAAATTGACATACAGCAACAAAACATGGTGCCACTGGAAAACAATATTTAATCCTAGCATTCATCCAAAATTCATAAGTGCTTAGTTTTATATGAATATGAAGCAAAGAAGCAGGTTTCTTGGTTCAGTTAAAACACTCAAAAACCACCAACTGATCCATCTAAAACTAAGCAACTGAAAAAAAAAACTGGCTGCAAAATATTGTCTATTGTCTCCCATTTGGCTTAAATAATAGATAAAATGATGTTTCACCACAAAACTTCTAACAAAGGTGTTTTTAAATAGGGTGTTTAACATTAGTTTTCCATTTTTATCATTAGCTAGAAATCAGATATATTTATATTTGTGGTTTCTGTTTGAATATAATTGACAACCCAGTTTAAAAAAAAAAAAGGAGGCAACATCTACATATTTGGAATTTCCCAGAGTGAAAGTACTTCGACTGAAGCATTCACACTCTTTACTTTCCCATCAAAGCTTCACCACAGCAGCGAGAGTTTTGCCCCAAACATGCAGGAACTGAATAGCAGCAGAGTTTTGTGGGTATTTTCACCCAGTGAGCCTCATCCAGGCAGATATTACTGCACAGCTGCATAATGACTGGTTGTAAACTCAAGCGCTGGAGCTGGATTTGAAGTGGAGATGCTAAAATTAAACGGGATGAAAACCACAACAGTTTACAGGGTTCGTCAATGAATCCTTGATATTGTCCAGCAAACAGCAAACTGATGGCAGGAATCCCTCACTGAGAAGATAGTGAGATTTAGGACTTTGAGAATGGGTATTAAAATCACACTTTGGCCTAAATGTTGCATCTTTTATTGCTGAAATGTTCCTGCAGCAGCTGTGGTTTCCAGGCTGTAGGGCGTGGAGATGGTTTTCCCTGGATTTCTGCTAAACCCTGCAGCTCCAGAAGGTTTGGAACCAAGCAAATGCCTCATCTGACCTCAAGAATCAGCACCATCGCACGTTTGCACATTCAAGCAAAGGTATTTAAAACTTAATTTGATCTTTATGGTAGTTTGCTGACAGTACTCCTACAGGCTCAAATGAATAATAAGAGTTTGTTGTGAGTCTACAGGACGGTAGATCTGCTTCAGTTTCTGCACCAAGACAGGATGTGTTTCTGCTTTTGGTTTCAGAGGAAGTGCTGTTTATCTTGTGGCTAATGCTTCCATGTTCAGACTACACAAACGCTGCAGTAGGGCTGGGTTTCTCTCTGAGACTGTGTCATTGCACTGTATAAGCCACAGTAAATATTCTCTTCCTGTCAAACAACTGAAGGTTTAAATTTAGAGTGACAAAAACGACACCCGGACATACGACTGAGTCATGCGCAGTCAGATTTAGCACAAACACGGTCAACGAGACATGGTTTGACGTTGCTAGTCGCAGGTTTTGTGATAGATTTTGTAATCATGAACAATTTTCCAACTGTCATATTGAAAGTGAAGGCATCATATCGATAAACTGGTGACAGAATGACTCTAAATGCGTAACTTTATCCAAATAACATCCAATATTAAAACGAATGCAGTTGATTCAAGACCAGTGAGATAACCCAAGAGGTGGAATGCAAAGTTTTGGATTCGCCAGTCGATTTAATTCCTGTCATTACAAGCTTAAGAAGTGAGTAAAGAATGGAAAAAGGAATGAGATTGTAAATACAAACAGCTGGAGTGAGTTTCTTCTGTAGGCTGGCTGCATTAAGTGGAGTTAATGGAGCTCATTCAGACATCTAAAGGCCGAAAATGTATTGATGCTACACATACAGATGTCTATCCTGTTGTTGCCGTCTGCTGCCACTGGGGGGCAGAGTCAGGAACATGTGGAACAAACAGACAATGTTGGTGACTGGTGTTTGTGCTTTTTCTGAAAGATAGGAGTCATAGTGGAGGGAAAACGAGTCCTGTTGCATCAGCAGCCACAAACAGTGCTAATAAAGACACGCATTGTTCATCCAACCTTTCAACCAATCAGCACTTGACCTACGCATGGCACCATCACCTCGGGGCATCTGGTTTGTTAAATGGCTGCACACAAGTGCATCTCTGTAGCGTCTGCATTGGTTGAATTCCCATAATTCCACTCAAATGGACACAAAAGCAGAACCATAAATCAGGACGTGTCCTGGCCGCCCTCTAGTAGAAGTTTTAATCAAACTGATGGAGGAGGACACTCTGGAGAGATTATACATCTCATCTCTGTTGGAAACAGCTCAGGTTCTTCCAGGAGGAGCTGGAAGATGTTAATAGGAAGAAGGATGTCTGCTTTAAATAATTAGCCAAAAATATGCAAGAGAACATGGATGACTTGATGGATAACTTAGGTTGAAATACAGTTTATCTGGTGGTGCTGAGGTGTGAAGAACCATCAAAACCATGGATGCTACCATGTCAGAATAATGAGAAGTTTAGCCAATGTTCCTGTTTAATTTCTACCTTACTGCACTCAAAAGTAATGTCAACATGATCTTTGCCTTTTGCAAAAATGTTGTAATTTGCACCAGTCAGAACATTTTGGAGGTGACCATGGAAACTGTCCATCGCTGTAACTTCCAGTGTTGCCATCTAGCTGAACTACAATGCTATAGTTCTGGATAAACTAAGCTAAATTTAGCTTTATTTATCCCAAAGACAGAACAATAAAAGAAAAGAAGAGCGTCTGCTGTTACAGTTTTTATGTAGGTCATGAGTGAACCATCCGAAAAGTTTTCTGCCTGACCTTTGACTGAGTGAACTTTCCCTCGGTGCTGTTTGACACTTTCTTCAACGAGCTGCAGTGAAGGGCAAGATGTATGTTCATGACTGTGAGGTAGATAAGAAGAAGAAGGGGATTTTAGCAGGAAAGTTAATGTGGTTTGTTGTTCAGTCTGCTGGAATGAGCTGCTGTCTGGTTCAATCTCACCATCTGCTCCGATTATGATGCAACGCTGATCTCACTGATTTAAACAAAACGCAACCAAAGATTAGCAGGTTAAAAAATACTGAATTTAAGTTCAGTTTATCACTGCAGTTTGCTGATGACGGCCTCAAAAACACGAATTCAAACTTCCACAGTTTCGTACGTAACAAACCTGAGGAAACAAACCTGCTGATTTGCAGAGTGAAGCTTTCTGTATCTGTAATTTCTGCAATTATTTCAGTATTACAACTTGACATTGTGCTGTTAGAGTAGTTTTTACAGTGTTTCAGCAGAGTTGTAGGTGAGCTGGTGTGCTCGAGCTACAGCACTGTAGAGGAAAAAACACTGTAGAGATGCGCCTACATTGTGTTAAAGCAAAAAGTGACTATTATCATTGAAAGAAAATTCTAAATATGCAACTTTGATACACAGTGATGAGTTTTAGGGGTTAAATCAATGACCACAAATCACTTACATGTTCCCCAGAGGATGAACCATTTGGATTTCAGTGACTTTATGATCCTGTAGAGCCACATTCGAGGCTTTTTCAGTCATTTAACAGTTGCAAAAATAGCAGAACACCAACAATTAATGGCCTTATTCTGCAAAATGTGCATATTTTCACATATAACAAACACTCTTGACTCTTTCTTTTGATTTTTCTTTGCACTAAAAGTTTTTTTTCTTGGTACAACAGTGAACTCTAGTTTAGTCAGCAGCATGAAGTTTCAGGCTAACTAGTGTTTGTTTATGACGTATTGCTGAAATAAAGGTGTGGTCCATCTGCACCATAAAGGAGAAGTTGGTTGCTGAGTTCTGGCTGCAGACATACAAACAATGGAACCTGATGCATGTATTAGTTCACTGTAGTTTCACACCTGTGACACCCTACAAAGCAGCACCTTTAAACACTTTATGCTGCACAGGAGGTCTGTTTAAAGGTCCCTGCTGTGAGGTCCACCAGTGTTTCTATTCTTTGTGCTGACTCTGTGCGTCTGTGTTGAATGAGCGCTGCTGCCGGTTCGTCTTGTGGTTGAAGGGAGGGTGTTGTGACACTTTATACAGCAGCTCTGAGCCGCCCGGCCAGGAAGTGAAGTGGGCTGAAGTGGAGCTCTGCAGGGCTCAGACCACCGATGACACACAAAGAGGAGCTACTCAGCTGACGCAGCAACACATGGGTGAGTCTGATCAAACATTTTATAGACTTTATCCAAGATGTGAGCTTTATTATGGGCTGTTTGGCTTTTCAAAGAGCATCTGGATGGTGGTACAGTAGATGCAGCAAGTGGAACTCTCTGCAGCCACTCAGCTTTGTTCTTGTTTCTCTGCTGTTAGAGCTCATTTCATGTATTTGTTGGTTTCAGTAGATTAATAGTTGGAGTCAGAGAGATAATAAATCATGTATTGAAGTGTGGTGCTAGGTGGTAATCCCCAGCTACTCTTGGTGTGACTCTCAAATTGTTCTACAGACTAAACGATTACGATCAAGTTGTGAAAGAATGCAATAATTTAATGCCAGAACTTTGGTTTTTAAGACAGAATAGTTTTGTTGCCCATCATGCATAACAGTAAAACACTTCAGCATAGCTCTGACTAGCTTGTTGCAAAGTGGGAGGATCTAATTTGGGCTTCCCATTTGTTTTAACCATAGAGAATGCACCAGCTCAATGATTAAGAGCTGAGGAGAAGCTGAAGGTACAAGCTTGTGGATATTAAACTTTGCATGAGAGGTTAACTGCAACTCACAAGGTGCAAAGATATTACGAAGCCACAAAGTGTGGACACATTGAATCAGTTCTTTTGGAATTCTGTGTCTGGTTTGATAGAGTTGAGCAGTTCTGGCGCCACCTTTAGTTACTTGAAATCCCCACTGTTACCAGATGATGTCTTTGACTGACAAGCTTCTTTTGCATTGCAATTTCACCCAGCAGTAGTGCGTATTTTTGCATTAAGGGACAAAATAATCTCCAGCAAGACTTAAAGCATAAAGAAATTTAGTTCTAGTATTGCATTTAGACCCAGATGACATTTTTGAAGTCCTCAGTTTGCTCATTTATTCCTGTCAACACTCCTGTCTCTGTAATATGTAGTTTACTGTGATAATAGTTGCAAATATTTCAGTCAAAATTAAGGGTTGTTTATTAAAATAATTTTTGGTCACACATTTGTCTGAGTTTGTGCATTGCAGTAACTGAGCGGAGACTAGAGGCTTCTCTGTGCAAAACTGCTTCGCTAGCAAAAAAAAAGCTAATTTTGGAGGCTTTTTGAAAAAAAAATACACTACCGTTCAAAAGTTTGGGGTCACCCAGATAATATTTCATGTTTTCCATGAAAACTCCCACTTTTATCCATGTGCTAACATAACTGCACAAGTGTTTTCTAATCATCAATGAGCCTTTCAACACCATTAGCTAACACAATGTAGCATTAGAACACAGGAGTGATGGTTGCTGGAAATGTTCCTCTGTACCCCTATGGAGATATTCCATTAAAAATCAGCTGTTTCCAGCTAGAATAGTCATTTACCACATTAATAATGTCTACATTGGATTTCTGATTCATTTAATGTTATCTTCATTGAAAAAAAAAACTGCTTTTCTTTCAAAAATAAGGACATTTCTGAGTGACCCCAAACTTTTGAACGGTAGTGTATATATTTCTATTTTCTAGACATACTAATTATTTCCAAATAGATGTATTCAAGTCAGCTGCTGACATTTTCTCTACTTTATCATGAAAATATCACAATGTCAGTTTTTTACAACATCGTTCAACTCTATGAAGAATTATTCTTAACATTTGCAATAGTCGGTTCTCATTTTCACAGCTTCTCTTTTTCTTTTTTGGTGACAGTAAACTCTGCTGACAGATAACTGCTGTCATCGGCTAATTTTATCAGCTGGGAAACACAAGTATTTTCATCGACTGGTTCGTGCAGAACAGGAAGGAATAACAGATGTAGATGTAGCGCAGTAGAAGTGCAATATAATGTCTCTGCATAATGAATATAATGTAATGTGTCTCTTTCTTTGACGTTGTTCAAATATTTAGTCCAGAAATACATAATAAGTTACGAGTACAAGTAACATAGAACTTAAATGATGCTTTATTATTCAACTTGGAGCATTTTTTTTTCAGCATTTGTAGCATTTAAAGAACACATTCTGCTAACATGCTGAAAAAGAAATGCCTCCTTTGCAAACATACCAACATTTTAATGTATGATATTGCAGCATTTAGAATTATTGCTACTAACTGAGCAACTGCATTACTTCAGCAGGCCAAGAAAACCTGAGGAAAAAAAAGTTTCAGTTGCTTACTTTTCATCTCAAGTTCATTATTTTATGTTTTTGCAGACTTTTCTAGTAGTGTTTAACATATTTATTGGCATCAGAACGTGTTTGTTGCTGCTCTCGTGTTAATGTTAAACACGCGCAGACTTTTATTTTGGAAAACATCCATTCAGTTTGCTCTCATATCTTTTTGAAGCAGTACTCCAGTTAGTGGATCACTTTTACCCTCCTTCATGCATTTTATTAACTGCTCTGTGGCATTAAAGGTTATAAACTTTGCTGTTTGAACGGCACCGTTTGAACTTCTGCTTTATATGCAGCCGGAGTGCAGTGATGTGTGTTTTCTGTCATTTAAATTTCAGAATAATGCAGCCCACTGACTGGATCTGCTGTTGGAAGGTTTGCTTTTAACAAGTCTAGTTAATCTACAACATATTGTACTTGAAGTAGAGCTCAGTTTGTGTTTGTGAATCCAACTATAGAGACAAGACAAGAGAAAGTCGGACAAAAACAAGTGTATGGTAGAACTTTTTGGCTGTTTTTGTACTTTGTTGGACAATTTCTATGGATGCATATTAAAGGTAGAACAACAGAATCACCACATAGCACCTCCAGCTGCTTCTTGGTCACATTTTTCTGTTATGAAAGCTGTGATTAGATGGTTTCTCAGGAGTCACAACTAGAATTTACAACTCTACAGCTTCTTTAAGACATGCACTCCTCTTCATCTTCAGTCTGACAGCATCCGAACATCTCGGTTTAATGTCAGAATTAGCATCGTGCTCATTTTTCTTTAAAAATCCTGACAGCAAACTTACCAGGTCAAACTGACTGACATTCTGCTATCAGTTTCAACACTGTCTGAACTGCATGAAGCCACATTAATGGAGAGGCACACCCAAGATTAGGATGTTTGGATGTACAACTTTATTCACAACAGTCTGCAGCCTAATCACAGTGGAAAACTATTGCTTTGTTGGACTTTGTTGGCAAATTTGAGTTGGAAAATGCCCTAAAAAAAAATGGAAATACCCTAAAAAATACCAGAAAAATGGTACATATCAGAAAAATTCTCCCTGCAAAAGTCATAGCAAATGAGACATCAAGCCAATAAAACAGTGTTTTCCTCATAACAGATTGAAGTTACCATTATGTGAGCAATCTACAACCCTACAGCGTCTCCCAAACCTGCCCTCCTTTCTGTCTTTCATCTTACGGCATCTGAACACGTTGATTTCATGTCAGAATGAGTTTGGACTGAGTGACTTTTCACTATCAATCTCAACAAAGTCAGAACTGCATGTAGCCACATTTTACTTGGATGTAGTTACATGGAGGTTGACACAGCAGAATAAATGCGTTTTTTTGACTCAGAGTGTTGGAAAATGCCCTCAGCAGCAAAAACTTGACAACGTATGGTTCTCCTGGTACGTTCATCTACTATGTGGTAGTCAGAAACTCAACCAGATTCATTTCAGAAGCGTGTGCCATA